>NW_006921173.1:989-14176 GCF_000392275.1 Phaeoacremonium minimum UCRPA7 | reverse complement strand
AATGAGATATTAGGATTCAAAACAATACTATTATTTATTGATTTAATTTCCTTTTTAGTATTATTAAATAATTAGTAAATATATATATATATATATATCTTACTTACTTATAATACTCTTCTTTAAGTATATTTAACGCTTTAGCGTCAATACCATTAAAATGACTTAGTAAGCTATTTCTAAATAGCCTTATTTTAAAGCGAGGATTAAGTATTAAGGCTATTATATAAGCCTTATATTGATATATATTGTTTTTTGTCAATTTTGGAAAGTATTTAAGTAATTTAACAAGGCTTTTCTCAATAGCACTTATTAAATTACTCATAAGTGAAGCCTATTTAAAATTAGTATTTATTTAAATAGTATATTTAATATAATTAGTAAATATTACTTATAATATTGATATCTTTTGCTTTATATTTAACAAACTTTTCTTTAAGAGTATTAAGTTTATTATAGATTATAGTAGTCGAAATCAAGGTATAAGATAAGATGATATAAACCTAACCTTGAAGTAAAACTGATGGTTTTATAAATACTTTAAGTATTTTAATTAAATAATTAATACTAAACTAATCAAAAAAGTTAAAATAAGCTTCTTTAAAATCAGTATTAGTAGTATTATTCAAATTGATATACTCTAAGGCTTCTTTTACTATTTAAATAGCCTTAAGTATTTGATAAGTTGAATTTTATCGAGTAACGTTATCTATATAATTTAATTAGTATATATATATAATTATAAAAATATTACTAACTTAAAGGTAAAGTGATTATTTTAGGCTTTTTATCTTTAATTAAGGTATTATTGATATACTATTATAACAATTTTCGTATATCTTAAGAATATTTCGTTAAGACTATAATTTATCAAATTCAACTAATTAAGGCTATATTAATTAGTATATATATATAATATTAGTATATAATATAATACTTACAATTTTTATCCTCTTTTCCTTCTTTTTCTCTTAAAGTAAATTTAGATAATATATCTTAAGCTAGTAAATTGATTATATAAGAAGTATAACGAATATCGTTTATATCATTGTTTTTGCTTAGAATAGTACTTATAAAAGTACTATTATTACTAGCATTATCTTAAATTATACTATTAATTTACTAATTAATATTAAAAAGGTTAAATATATTATATAATTATTACTTACCTAAGAATATTCTCAATTATAAGGTTAGAATAGTCTTTCAAAATATCTATAAATTTATTATAGATATAAAAGCCAGTATGACTATCAATTAGCTCTTTAAAGCTTATAAAATATTAGTAATTTTAAAATAATTAATAATATAGTTATACTAACCAATCAATTTATAGTTAAAATAAAAATCAGTATCTAAGTAGATATTTATAATACCTAAATAAGCTACTTAAGTATTTAAAGTCTAAATATCAAAAGTAAGGGAAAATTTCCCTTTACTTTTAATATAAGAAAAAAGCTTATATTTAATAAGATTAAAGTGATTTTGAAAGGTCTTATTAAGAATAAACTATAGCTTATGTCGATTGATAGTAGGAAATTACCTAATTAATTAATTAATATTACTTTAAATATTAAATATAATTAATAACTTACTTATTTAAGTAACTTAGTAAATTTTGAAACGATTTTAAGTTTATAATATTAAAAGAAAGGTTATTTTCAATAATAAAAGCTAGTATTTTGTTTAAAGCTTCTTTACTATTGAAAATATCACTTTCTCCTAAGGTATTAACTTAAAATCGCTTTAATTAAAGAGTAAAAAACTCATTATAAGATCGAAAGATAAAGTCAGTTTCTAATTAATAATTAGTAATTAATATATAATAATTTAAGTATATTTATATACTTATAATTAAATTACTTACTTTTTGTAAGTTTTAATTTACTTATAGAATTATAAGCAATAGTAAGATACTTTCTTTTATAATAAATTATAAAATTAAAAGTTTAAAACCTTTATAAAAAGGCCCTAGTTGAATAAGAATATATATATATATATTAATTAATATTTTTATATAATTATAATTAATATAATATTATATATTACTTATAAAGTATAATTTACTATCATTTGACATTCTTTACCTATTTCAATAGATAGTAATTCTCAAGTAAAAAGCTTATTTTTAAATATATAAGCTTTAGACTCAGAATTTAACTCTAAAGTAAAATTAAGATCATTATAATCCAATTTACTCTCTACTTTACTAATAGAGTTACTAATAGTAATAATAGAAAGAGTAGATTCTTTAATAAAAGAAGTAATCTTAGAATCAGTATCTATATTGATAGAAAAGTAAGTTAAAGATATTGTAAAATAATATATATAACTCTTTTTAACAAAAAAGCTATATAAAAGGTAGTAGTAGTAATAGTAATAGTAATATTAAGAGTGATTTTGATAGTAGAAAAAGAAGGCGTTAAGGAAGGTAAGAGAAAAAGAGAGAAAAAAGACAAAAATAATATATATTAGAAAAAAGGTAAAAATAACATATTTAAGGTTTTTAAAAGTCATATAACTTAACATATGATAGGTCATATGATAATCATATGGTTTCATGACCAACCTATTTACATTAACAGCAAATAGAAGCTTAACAACGCAATTGAATTATAAGTATATAAGCCTTAACTAACTACATAATTTCAATTAAATAATAAGCCTTATCTAAATATAAACGGCCTTTACGAAAAAGTGGGTCCTGCCAAGACTAGTATACTAGTATACTAATTATACTAGTCTATATAATTAGTATAGTATACCCCTATACCAATACTAGTATAAAAGTACTTAGTATAGTATACCCTCGTACTAATACTAGTGTATTAGTTTAGTATAATTAGTATACTAGTATACTACTAGTATTTTTACCAACCCTGCTTATAAAAGCTATTTAAATTAAGTTAGTAAAAATACTATCAATTTAAACTATAAAAAAGTAGCCTTAAATACTACTAATTGGCTTATTATAAAGAATCTTACTTTAATATTAAAGATCTTTATAAAGCTTTTAATTTGTCTTTAAGGCTAACTTTATACTACTTTATCTATAACTTTATTAAATATTTATTTAATATCTAATAAGCTATAAGTAAAGTATAATAAGTATTTATAATTAATTATAAAATATAAAGAAAGATAGATTTTAACTTATATAAGTAAATTAAATTTAATTTAAGTAAAACGTTAATTAGTTAATTAAGTTAATAATTATTCTAATTTAAATAATATTATTAAAAAAGTATTATTTAAATTAGAAAAGTATTTTCTTAAAAAGCTAAATTTAGATAGTCTTTATCTTTATGAAACTTTTATTATAAGCTTAATTTTAAATCTATACTTTAAATTATATTATTTTTAAAAAAAAGATCTTCTTTTCTACTATATTAGAATTTATTAAGATATAGCTAAGCTACTTAAAGATAAATATAATTTATAAATAAATCTATTAATAATTAACTAAATTATTTACTAATTAAATTATATAGCCTTTAAAGTGAAAGTAAATTAAATTATTTAAATAAGGAAGGTAAAGAAAATAAGACAAATAATCTTATTTATTTAATAAACTTAGAAAGAAAGTTATTTATCTTAAATTCTTAGCTTAAGAATAAACTTATCATTTACTTAAAAGAAGATTATAAGCTTAAATAGGTAAGTAAGTAATTTATATTATTATATATTTACTAATTAATATATTAGATAAATCTACTTAAATATTAAAAGAATAATAATTATAAATATCCTTACTTAAGTATTTTAGCTAGATAGTATTTAGCAATTCTAGCTACTTTAGCTATTATTGAGAGTTTTTTCTTAGTTAGTAATAATATAATTACTAAGCTTAGAAATAGGCTTTATCTAGAAATAGTTAGAATGCTTTTATTATTAAAAAGCTGGAAAGTAAAAAATCTAAGTAAGTTGGAAAAGGAATTAAGGCTTGAAGATATTGAAAAAGAGGATTAGTTAGTTAGTTATTTTTCTTATATAGTAGTATTTACTAGTAAAAAGTACTTAAATTTATAATTAAAATTTGAATATAAATAATATACTAATAAAAAGATATAATATTAATAATAATATAAGAATACTATTATTATTTAAAATTAGTATTTAAAAAAAGTAAAAATTAGATTTTTAGTAGTAATTTTAAGAAAGTATTGTTTTAAAAGCTGTAATTAATACTTTTAGAAAAACTTATCTTAAAATTGTTACTAAAAATTGAATATAAATAATATAAAAGTAAAAACTAGCTGATAATTTAAATTACTTACTAATTAAATAGATATTAAAGAGAAAATTAAAATAGATTAATAAATAGTAAAGTTATTTAGTTTTAAAGAGTATTTAGTAATAATAATAATAATTTATTATTTATATGATAGTATATAGCTATAATAATCTAAGCTATACTAGTATAAATATAGGGAAAACCATTCTATACCTAGGTTTAGGTTGCCATTAAACCAATGTCGATCTATCGTCAAACCATCTTTCAAACGTTAGCTAAATGAAAATCTATTATATCTTACATTCTTCCTAGTTAATATCTTTAATTTATATAAATAAAGTTCTCTCCTAATTTCTAGCTAATCTTAAGTTATCTTAATACTAATAATAATCTAACTTTAATCTATTATTAGATATTATATAATAATAGTTTAATTAGTATCTAACTATACTCTTATCTATCATATATTTTATATTATATCTATTATGCCTATTATATCTATAGTTCTTAGAAGATGGTTAGACTATATTTAATATACTATATGTCTGCCTAAGATATATATACTAAGTATTCTTCCTTTATTATATTATGATATTTTTATTATTATTATTTAGTCTATTATCTTCTTTAGATTTAGCTTTAGATAGTCTATATATTATCTTTAGTCTTTGATTTTATAGTTATCATTCTTTATTTTAATAGTCTTTATAATCGTCTGCTTCTAGTTTATTATAAGTTAGCTTTATAAGATTATATTATCTTCTTTTGTTTACTATCATTATATACTTTCTTCGACTTTATAATGCTTCTGATAGTTTTATATATAATTGTCAGACCCTCTTTATTCTTTTTATATAATTAAAATTTAAAATAGTCTTTTTATAAATAAAAATAATTAGAATAATTACTTTCTATTTACTTTACTTATCTTATACCTTTAAAGTATAGAGTGTCTACTTATAAGCTTATAAATATATATATCTTTTTATTTTCTTATTTTTTAAGGCTTTTTTTTCCTTTTTTCTCTTTAAGTCTTTATAGCTTATAAGTATCTTTATTAAGATAGTATATTAAGATAGTTTATCCTTTAGTTTTTTTTTAACTAATTTATAGTTTACTTTTATATTAAGTACTAATAGTTAGCTAGTTATTTTTTCTTCTATCTTTATTACTTTTAAGACTATTATTAAGACTTATAAGTTTTCAATTTTTTAATATACTATATATAAATAATATAATATGTCTATAGCTTATTGCCGACATTAACTTAGTATATAGACTTTTATTAGACTTTTTTCTACTTTTGCCAACGTTATTATATAAGTTTTCAAGTATTAAGATTAGTTTAAAAATAATATACTAACATTATATAATATAGCTACTTTTATATCCTACCTTTCTTATATTATCTTTATAAGCAATAAAGATCTAATAATCTACTATATATAGCTGCTTAATATATTTTTAGTATACTCTTGATATATTGTCGATAAGCTAATAGTTTATTAGACTTTAAAGTCTAATACTATTAGGCTTATATAGATAAAAGCTATAAATATATAGTAAAAGAGTATTATACTATAAGTTTTCTATCTTTTATTTACCTTTAATATAATATTAGATTGTTAACGTTTTTAGGATATTATTTTTTTTTAGATAGAGATTATTATAGTTATAATGGCTATATAAGGTGTTTATATAGCTAATACTTATATTATATATATTCTTTCTAACTTTATCTTAATATTATACTAATAGTATATCTATAAACTATTATCATCCTTTAGAATATTAGAGTAGCCTTAGCTTAGGTTTATACTATCATCATCTATATATATCTAACGATTTAATTATAATATATTTTCTATATATTGACTGTTTGTTTCTAGGCTACTTTTACTTCTACTTTTGCTGCTTTTGTCTTAGCTATATCTATAGCTTCTTTTATTAGCTCTTTAGTTATATTTGTCTAGTATATATTAGATAATATTTTTACCTTTTTATAGTAAATTAATATACTATTATAGTAGTTTATCAATACTATTAATATAAGTTCTATAGTCTATCGTTAGTATACTTTCGATTTATTTGCTAACTATTCTTAAAATAATGATAGTAACTAGACTTAAGGCTATCTTATAGGTGGTTAAGTAAAAGATAGTAGGTTTAAGGCTTTTTTTTTAAAAAAAGTTATTTTGTTAAATTATTAGTTTACTTTTGGTTTATCTTTAAACTATCTTTTAAAGCTAATTTTATAAATTTTCACTATTATATTATTATCTTCTTATATAATTTCCGATTCTACTAAGCTTTATATATTTTTGGTTTAATCTTTATTATAGTTTAATTTACTCTTTTTTTATCTATAATATCCGCTTTTATTATAAAAGTCTTTATTAATTTAAATTAATTAATTCTTTTAAAGCTTATAAACTATCTTATAAGTATTTTAGCTTTTATTAGATTATAAACTATTCTTATTATATTTATATATTTTAATCTATTTTTTAATATCTTTTTTGTTTTAGCTTTTATAAAGTAATAGTTTATAATATATTCTATTATCTTTTTATATTTACTATATTTATATATTAGTCTATCTATATCTAGAATCTACCTTAATATTAAATATAAGTTTAGGCTAATATTATTAATTTTTATTTATATTAGTAAAGTATTATAAACTTTATAAAAAAGATTATATAATTTTAATATATTTTTATCTAATAGATTATTTATCTTTACTTTACTAATAACTTAAATATAATCTTTACTTTAGTTAACTTTAATATACTATCTTTTATTTTATTATTTTAATATAATCTTTTTTTAATCTTTATTATTAAGCTATACTAACATTATGATAATATATTACTTAAACTTTATAAATAGTCTTATAGTTATTTATAATAATCTTTTTATATTCTAATAATAGTTCTTAAAGTTATACTTTATTATTTTATACTTTTTATATAATTTTTCTACTAGCTTTATAACTTTAAATTATTATCAAAACGTTATCAGTCTAACGTTAAGCTATATATTAATTAAGAGAATATATACCTTTATCTTTACTTTTCTTATACTTATAATCTTATAAGCTTTTAATATTATATATAAACACTTTATTTATAGCTTACTTACATTTTATTATATAATCAAAGTTAGTCTTCTTTTTAGCTAAATAAATATATACTATATAATAAAACTATAGTCAACTATAAATTAAACTATCATTATATAAAAAAGCTAGATATATTAAAGATAAAGTCTTTATATAAAGTCTATTAGCTATTATAAAAAAAGGATTTATCTTTTTATTTATTTTTTTATTTTTTTATATAATAGTTTTAATTTAATCTATAGTTTAACCATACTTTAAGAACTTTAACCTTACTTTCTAAAGTTAAGATAACTTTATCAAAATATATAAATTTTATTAATTTAGCTTTAGTATAAGTTAGATAAAATAGTTTATATTTTATCTTATTAAATCTTATATTATATCTTCTTATCTAATTTTTATATATTTTATATATAAGCTTAAGTTATTAGTAAGCTTTTTAAATAGTCTTAGTATATATTAATATATTAATATTATCTATAAATTTTATTATAATAATATTATCTATCTTTTATAGTTTTTTATATAATAATAATAAGTATAAAATAAAAAAAATAAATAAGATTAATAACCTTTAAAAAATACTAGCTAATACTTAAAATACTTAACATACTTACATAACAAGCGGCATATCATAGCAAGCGGCACACCATTCGTATATTATATCACCTTCATATAAGTTATTTCAACCATAATATCTTAAATCAATTAAAACTATTTAGAATCCTCATCTTTAGACATTTCTATATCTAATTAATACATTCGTATATTATGGCCAAGCTTTCCATAATTACTATAATATCGAACGTATCGTTAGTCCCCCTTTATATGACCCTCTCCTATACCTATATTCATATTATCTTTAGCTATAAAGCCTTTTTCTTTTTATATCTACTCTATCTTTTATTATAATAATAATCCTTTTTATCAAAGATATATTTTTTTAACTTTCTAACGTTTACTTAATACTTTATTTACTATCTGAAAGTCTTAAATCTTCTACTTTATTAAGACAATTTTATATATAATCTTCTTTATACTTTATATAAAAGTATTAATCTTATTATAAATATATATTGGAAAGCTATTCTAATGATAAAAGATTCTATTTTTAATTAAAATTGTCTAAAAAGTTGCTTTAATTAGGTTATTTAATATCTATCTGACTTAAGTAAAGATAGTATTAAACTATAAGCTCTAAAGTATAATTAATTGAGATAGACTATCTAGCTAAGATAATATCTTATTTAAGTTAAATAAAATAAGGCTAATTACTTGAAAGCTAGCTTTAACATTTGTTAAAGTTATAATATTATTATATATATTCTAAAATATAGAAAAGAAGTTATTTTTAATAATATAGATAATCTATAGCTATATCATCCGCTTAATTATTTAACTATATAAGTCTTTCAATATACTAAAGTATCTAACATTAAATAACTAAAGCTTATAAAAAAAATAAGAAGATATATAAAGTATAATGATACTATTCTCCTTATAATATTTCTTGAAATTTATTAAATAATAGCTTTTATAACCATCAAAGATAAAGAGATAATATCTACCTTTTATATATATTTTTATATATTTATTAAAATATTATAATCATTTTAAACCAATTTTATCTATTATCTAGCCATTATTACTTATACAAACTTTCTAATCTTTTGGAAAGTTATCATTAGTATACTAATTAAGAAGATGATATTAACTCTTTATAATCAAGAATGATAATACTATCTAGCCAATTATATTAACTATAATAATTATAAAAATATATTCTTAATTATCAAACTGCTTTATATAAGGCTATCTACATTTTTCTAAGGCTATAACAACCTTAGTATACGAAAGTATATCTATCAAAAACCTAGTTTTATTAAAGTTATAGATATTATCATTAAAGAGTCTATATTTATTTTTTATATTCTATATAAGTATAAACCATCCTTTAATTATGTCTAAATCTTTATATAAGACTCTTTAATAGTCGATTTGACGTTAAAAACGTATGTTTATCTTAAGGTATTATCATATAAAGTTTTCTATCTATCAAAGTTTAATATATCATCTATTATATAACTTGAGGATACAATCGGCTATATCTTATATATTATAAAGCTATAGTTAAAATCCTCACGAATCTAGGTTAAGAATATACTTAATTAGCATCTTCTCTTCTAATTTTATCAATAGCTTTGAATTAAGGGAGATATTATGTTATAACTCTTTGCCAACGTATCGTCGATAAAGGAAAGTCTCTACGATTTGGTAGATCTTAGCTATGCTTTATATAAATAGCTTAAGGTCGTTTTAGAAAGCTTGGATAGCTAAAAGAAGCCTTACTTTGTTTAAAGAAGTAGCCATTTGAATTGGTGGAGAAAATCATTATTGAAGGTAGAATATGATATGATATATAAATGGTACGCCACTCGCTATGATATGCCGCTTGCTATGTAAGTACGTTATAATTTTTATATATTAAATAGTAAAGTTATTATTTTATCATTTAAAAGACTTTTAAGAAAGATAGTTACTTAAGTTAAAAACATCTTTTCTTTTAATATTTATAATAGTTTTTTATAGTTGATATTATTAAATACTTTAAATATATTTGGTTAAGAAAGTAATATTATATCATCTTTATCTTAATAAATATATATTTAATCAATAATAATCTACATTATCATCTTAGTTAACTTATTTTTATAATTGTCTATTTATTCTTTAGATAATAGTTATAACGTCTTTACTTTATATATAATTTATTTAGCAAATATATTTTTAATTATCTTTTTTATTATATTAAATAATATAATTAAATAATATATACTTAGTTTATTTATATCTTTCTTATCCTTAGATAAAATGTCTTTAAATAATAGCTAGCCTACTAGTAGGTTATAGTTAGATATATAAGTTATTAATAAATCTTTAAGCATTTTTAAATATTTATTTAAGATACTATCAAGTCTAAATACTTTCTAAAAGCCTATCTTATAAAGAAAGTTTAATATATTTTCACTTTATATAATATATATTATAAAAAATGATTATATATATACTATCTTTAGATTAATAAAGTCTATTATCAGCTTAAGAAAGAACTATCTTTAGAATACTTTCGATTTTCTATCAAAGATAGTAGTAAAACTTAAAGATAATTTAAGAGTTGATAAAAAAGTTAGCTATAGTAGCTTATCATTATAATCTTAAGCTTATCTTATAAATAATATACTCTTTCTTAACTATCGTTTATATCTTAATATTCTATTAAAAATATCTTAAAATCTTTTCTTTTCTTTTAAGTATATAATTATTTATAATATATAATAACTTCTTTATTAGAGTATTAATATACTCTTTAATCTTCTTTAATATATTAAGGTTATTTAAGATAGATAGATTCTATATATTATATTTGACTACTTTCTAGTCAACTAGTTTCTAATTATATACTATTAGTTTTTTATATATTTATCTATCTACTTTCTAAATTTTAACTATCTATAGTCAATAGTCACTTACTTATAAAGGTAGGATTCTTTTATATATAATATCTATATATCTAATAGTCTAAATAAAATTAATTATAATATTTAACCCTTTTTTATTAAAAAATATAAGAATCTTTATAAAAGTGAGAAGGTTTATCTACTATTAGTTTGCTAGTATTATAAGTTTTTTTTTTATTATAATAGATATATTTATTTAGCATTTACTTTCTATAGTATAGATTAAAGTCTTTTAATATAACTATAATTTATAAAGATAATATATTTAGTAAATTGTTAAATAGTATATATTATTTAATAGTTATTATTAAATCTAAACTAAGTAAATATATTATTATAATAATAATTAAATTATTTATTATCTTAAGGCCACATGACGCAATTGGCAGCGCTATAGGTTTGACCTTCTTAGTGTCTATACCTCACCTTACGAAGTATGAGGTCGCTGGTTCGAATCCAGCTACGACCACCCTTTACTTTCCAGTTTTTTGGAAAGTAAGGAGCCAAGTAGCCTCCTAGGGACCTTGTCCACCTCCAGGAGGTCCCCAAAGCCCTACTAGGTGACACTATAGAGAGGTAGTGTCTAACAAAAGTAGGACAGCCAGCTACTAGAGGCTACGCATTAATATCTAGTGAGGAGGGCCTACACTTTAGCTAGGAATAGCGTTGAAGGGCGTTAAGAAAGTCACTTCACCTTGCCAATTGGTATAAAATTGGCAATCTACCTTAAAGAATGAATCTAGATAGGTTTATCACTTTGGAAACAGCTCGACAATATTACTATAGCCAATTGGCACCAATCAAAACTAAAGAAACCTTACCACTTAAAGGAGCCAACCAACCAACAAGCTATCTTCTGAAGAGCTGAATCTTATTTGTGTGAATCGAAGAAACCAACGGGAGGAATGGGAGGAATACTATAATTAGAGTTTTTCACCCTAGAAGAGACCCTATAGTTAGAAAGCCTTAGGTACTAGTTAGAAGCCTTTGGTGAGAGGGGTAGATAGTTAGTTAAGAGCCTTCTGAAGCTAACAGTTAGCCTATAACGTTTCTTCAAAAGGTTTTCTCTATAGCCTATATAGTGTAGATAGACCGTCATAGCTACGTTATCGAATGCTGTCGTATGAGTAATATATTATTATTTATTATCTTAACTATAATCTAACAATAGTTTTTTATTGTTTTACTTTTAATTAGCCTTACTTTTTTCTTTACTAAAAGTATAGTTTTTAAGTAAATAATTATATTTTATATAATTATATACTTAAACTTTAGAAAGATATAAATTAAAAATATACTATTCTTAATATATCTATACTTTATAACGATTTTATTATTATAATTATATTATATCTTTCTTTTTTATATATTAATTTACTTTATATTTTTTATTTTTTTACTATATTCTAATATAATACTCTTATATCTAGTATTCTATTAATATATTGATAACTTTATATAATCTTTTTAATATTAAAATATTCTTTATTTAAGCTAAGTTTATATTTATTTATTATAAGAATATAATAATATTATAGTTTTCTTTACTTACTTTAGTAGACTTAGATAGTTGTTTAAGGCTTTAGAAACATTTTATTGATAGCTTTCTATCGATTCTTAATCTTAACTATTTAAGCATTTTCATAAGTCTTTTAATAAACTAGAATCTATCTTTATCTATAATAGAAAGATATTATATAATTAGAAGGTTATTAAATCTTATTAATAATATAGATTTATTTTAAAATATACTTTATATAATCTTTTTTTTTATCTAGATAAACTAATAATTATATAATTATATAAAGTATTTATTTTTATAGTTTATATAATATAAAATATCTTCTTCTTTCTTACTAATATAATTATCTTCTATATATTTACTATTATTATAGTATCTATAGACTGTTAGTATATTATAGATAGTCTATCTATAGTTATATTTATAATATTAGTAGTATCTTTATATTTATACCTTTATATAGAAAAGTATATAGATATATTATATAAAATTTTAAATAAAGCTTTTTTTATAAAGTAAGTCTACTATCTTCTAGCTTTCAATGCTAATATAGATTATAATCGATATATAGTTAGTATATTAAGCCTTTGCTAAAAGCTTTATCTATATAATATCTTTTATCTTATTATCTTCTTATAATTTTTAGATAAACTATCTTTTATTTATATTTAGCATTTAAGCTACTATCACTTTGGTAACAACTAATATATATAGTATATAATAGGCTAAATAGGTAGTCTATTCAACTAACTATAGTCTTAATGACGAGAATAATTCAACTAAAAAGAA
>NW_006921173.1:0-872 GCF_000392275.1 Phaeoacremonium minimum UCRPA7 | reverse complement strand
TAAAGTAGTAGGCTTATAGGTTTATTCCTATTGTAAAGTCTCTAACTTTTATTTCCCTTCTATTACGAACTTCTCCTAACGTAAAGTAATTAAGCTAATTTTCTCTAGACTATTTCTTTAAAGCTTGATTAACTTCTAAATATATTCTATTCTTTGATTATAGTCTTATATAGATGGTGGTAACGATTTAGGTGATTATTATATATATATAAAGCTGAAAGATGCTAAAGCTATTATATAAGGTTTATAACCTATGATAATATCCTTCTTTTTTCTTTTATATTAAATTGCATTAGGGCTTTAGTATTTTGAAGGTTTTGTTTAGATTCTTAAGTAGATTTAGAGTATTTTATCTATTTAACTAAGAGTTTTTATCTTTATTTTGTCTTTTTTTCTTTTAAAATATATTTAATCTTTTATTCTTCTTTTCTATTCTAACTAATTATTATTAAAAGTTGGTAATTATCTTTGGTTTATAATGATGATAGGTTTATTATTACTTTTTTAAGTAATTATATATAAAATATATTATATATTCTTGATAGTATATTTAGTCTATAAAAATATATTCTAATTGCTTTAATAATTTTATATTTAATATTAAATTAGTTTAATTTCTTTAATATTTAGTTTATTTTAATATTTTATAATTATAACTATATTTTATCATTTATTTGAAAGTGATTAGTTAACTATTGATTCTTATTTGTTTATGATTTTTATTATTCTTATATTATAGTTATTATTACTTATATTATTTTTATTATCTTTTGAATATATTTAATAAAAGTCTTTCTTTTTATTATCAGTAATTTATTATCTTTTTATAATATCTTATTAACTATAATTAAGTCGATATTATAGCTATATAT
>NW_006921172.1:0-5371 GCF_000392275.1 Phaeoacremonium minimum UCRPA7 | reverse complement strand
CTTTTCCTTTCACTTATACCCTTTTCCTTCCTACCCTATCGTATAGTATATAAGGTATACTATAGTATCTAGAGCTTATATAACCGAGACAGACCTGATGGTATAATGATAGCATAGTATATATCAATATGACGGTAATATGAAGCGGACGAGAGCCGCCTTATATTATCATAGTAATCTATAGAGCTTTAGGTTCGACTCTTGGCTAAGCTAAACTTTTTTTTCTTTATCCTCCTTCCTTTCCTTTCTTTTTCTTTTTCCTCTTCCCTCCTTCTTTTTCCTTTCAAACCTTTTCCTTCCTACCTTATCATACGGTATATAAGGTATACTATAGCGTCTAGAGCTCATACAATCGAGACGGGCCTGATGGTATAATGGTAGTATGATATATATCGATGTTCGAGCTGGTGCTACCAACATTATAGTATGGCTCTGGCGATCTATAGAGCTCTAGGTTCGACTTCTGGCCAGGCTAAACTTTCTTCTTCCTTTTTTTTTTTTTCTTTCCTTTTTCTTTCTTTCCTTCCTTTTTTCTTCTTTTCCTTTATATCGTATGAATACTATGGGAGTATTATGTAAACATTCCCTTAATATGTCTACAATATGGTATAAAGAAAAGAACCTAGTAGACATATTGTAGGTATATTCTATAAGGATTGTATAAGCTAGCTATAGATACTATAGTATTAGGGAGTATACTTAACCTAACCTTCGTCCAAGCGGCTAGCTAGGGTGACTTACTATCGGCTGCCACGAAGGGACCCTCCCTTCCGACCTTAGATAATATATCAGCCGAGTATGATAATGGCGGCTCTCCTACTAGCGACTACCAAGAGACGCCTTAAGTTAAGCATCTTAATATTAAGATGTCGGACGATGACAACCTTAATGAAGTGTTTCTTAAGATTAAGTATCTTAACATCAAAGGTGTTAGACGATGATAATAAAGTGTTTCTTAGGATAAGATTGAGTAGAGTATAAAGCTGGAGAAGCTTATGGTAGCCTTCTGTGAGCGCTAGAGGGTAAGGCTATAAACTCTATTCGATTCCTCTTCGAGGGCCGGCCAGCGTATATAGCCGTCAGATATATATGATACCTTCGATACTATATGTTGTATCGTCATTGTCTATCTAGCCGTTTATTCTCCCTTAACCTTATAACCCTCTAACATACTCTTATCATACCTTTGACGATGCCTACTCGTTTGTTTGGCTAGCTTGGTTTTACTCGTATGTTTGTATAAGCTACTTATGTAAGATACTATAAGAAGGTGCTAGCTTTGTCCTATATCTTCTAGACTTTTAGTCGACATCTTTATGCCACCATACTTAAGGCAGGCTTTATCGGTTTATTTATATATAGGGTGGTGATTGTACGAACAAGAAAAAAGCATACGTATCTAGAGCTCGATAGGATTGGCGGTCGACCTATCATTAGTAGGTAGACGATAGACAATAGCCATACGTGATGGCGGCGGCGGTAGGCGGTATACGGCCAGTATATACGATGAATCGTCGTTATTATTATTATCGTCGTCGTCGTCGTCTGAGTCTGAGTCTGAAGACGATCTATCGTCCTCGTCGTCTTATACAGAGTAGTAAGCAGTATAATCCCACCACTTACAGTTCGTATAGTAGCTATCAAAGTGACTGAGTAGGCGAACGTAAAGAGGAATCGGCCTTATATAACCGTTCGAGTTGGCCTATATCTGCCGGCGGCAGGCGGCGTAAGGTATTTGGGCGGTAACGCCTCTGTTTACAATAAGTAGGGTATTTATATATAAAGGCTGATGGCTCTAGATCTACGCCTTCGATATGGCCCCTCATACGATAAGCATATTCTGGCTATATAGAGTCAGAACCTTACGCTATATAGCATTATGACAGAATGATGCCAGCTACTGACCACCTATAGAGAGGATTAGTAGTGGTCGATTCTGTCGGACGATGAGGGCCGACGGGTACGCTTAGACACTAAGGGTAGGAGGGGGAGCGAGCTAGATGAGTCGTATGGTCAGCGACTGTTTCTGAAGGATAAAGTGTTTGGGAGAGTGAGTATGATATAATATGATGTATGTATAAGTGTGTGTGTATATGTATGTATGTATATATAAGAAGGGAGAATAAGAAGAGGTTAGTAGTAGAGAAGATGAGTTGGTGTCGTATGGTTGAGTGGTGCTTTATGTGTATAGTGTTCGTACTTTGACTACTTTGACTAGGTGGAGGAGAAATGAGGACGGGGTTTTTGTACGGCCGTAAGCAGTGGAAGGTTGGTGTTTGTGTGTGTGTGTGTGCGTGTGTGTGTGCCGTGAGGGCTGTTTGGAGGGGAGATGATAGTTGGGTTTTTGTATGGTTGTATGCTGTTGATTCGTTGTTTGTGTGTGTGCGTGAGGGCTGTTTGAAGGTTTGGAGGGAAGGGGAAGGAAAGATGACGACCGGAGGGCTCGTACGATAGTATGTTGTCGACTGCTTGCTTTTTGTGTTTGTGTGTGTGAGGGCTGTTTGGAGGGGAGGGGAGAGGTGTTAAGGGAGCTTCGTATATACTATAACGTTGCCTTATGGTATAGGCACTAGGGTCTGGTTGTTGTTGTTGTTGTTGTTGTTATTGTTGTTGTTACTATAGTATGCTTTGTCAGCTGCAAGCGACTCATACAATAAAAGCTAATAATATATACGATATGGTGGTGGTGGTGGTGATGGTGGTGGTAGTGATGGTGGTGGTGGTGATGGTGGTGGTGGTAGTGGTGGTGGTGGTTGTTGTTATATGAGAAGAGAAGAGAAAGGAGGGAAAAAACTTTTAAGGGTAGGAGAAATAGCTTATAAAGGTGGGAAGCTAGCTTAAGGAAGGTGTTTAGTCCATATGAGGCTGCTGTATGCCTTCTATTTTCATCTAGTGTTATGGTGTTATAGACCTTAAGTCCAAATAAGGAAGGTACCCTATCTACTCTGTCCTGACAGCGGCGGTAGTACTTTGTCATAAGCTTTTGCCAGACTTATATAAGGTTCTGGAGAGGTCTTAAGTTCGATTCTCCGTTAGACTAGCCTTTTTGTCTTATATAATGAATATATATACCTGCTTTTTGCTTTTATAGCAACTTTGGCCAGCCTTATGGAACCACTTATAGCCTTATATGGCAGCCTTATATAGCAGCCTTATATAGTAGCCTTGTCGCCTTATCTTATTCGACCACTCAGCTTGACTATCTAGCCTAGCCAGGCTACTCTACTGCTAGCACCAACCTTAGGCAGCCGTTCTGCCAGCCACCTAAATTCTGGCGATAGCTTCAAAATCTACGGCCGCTGCCTAGGCGCTTAGTCTGTGCTCGTACGAATATATAAAGCCCTCTCCTCCCTAGATTCTCAACCTTCTTCCTTTATATAATAATAATAATAGCGATAATCCTAAGATCTTTATATCTTATCTTAGCTACCTTCTCTCTATCTTACTTAAGTCATCACTATCACTACTATCATTACTACCATTACTAAGCCTCCTTACCTACCTTATAAAACAGACTATAGTATATATAGTAAGGTAGTAACTGACGCGAAATCTGTAAGAGCTATAGCATAGGTTCTCCCCTCCCTTCTATCTCTTCTGATCATATGATATAGCTACTGATACTGACAACTGACCTCAAATAGTGCCAAATCTCCACTTTAGAAAAAAGAAAACACAACCTATATATCCAGCCTTATAGAATGATGGCGAACCCTAACAATCAAGTGGCTGCTGTCGTATAAGACGAGAATGGTGTAGAGGGTATGGTATAGTTTGTGCTAAAGGTAAGAAGCTTCAATATCTATCGTATGCAGATGTCCCCTCTTCACTTTTTATGCTAACCCTCTTCTCTTATATAACCCTCCATCAACCAGACCATAATCCATATAGTCTATAACGTCCAACACTTATGCGTCGATGCCCTTACGATTGGTGGTAAGGAACTGGCTGCCTTCTGCCATATAGTAGAGTAGCGTATAGTATTCGCTTAGTCTGGCAGGTCGGTCGTCTTCGTACGAAACCGCCTCAACGTAGACTAGCTGTTTTCTGGAAGGCCTAGCTATATCAACGTACTCTTCATCTAGTCTTGTGGGAAGCAAGCTGATAAGCCTTATTCTCTCTATCGTACTGCTATCGAGAGGGACAATGATAGCCTAGCTAATCTGTTCCCTGTTTGCGTACGATTGCCCGGCCATTAGGGAGGCTGCTATGGTAATTGTAAGTGGTGTGATGGTAGCGTAGCCTATACTCACCGTACGGGTGGTCCTATCTGCCCTCGTAGTGGTCGCGGCGGTGGCCGTAGAGGTGGCTGTGGAGGTGTCAGACGCTGTCGCCAACAAGGCGTATAAGCCTGGCCTCTTTCCAGCTAGCGTACCTAAGCTCTGCTTGACGGTTCATCGCCAGAGAATACTATTATACTGGCTTAAGCCTAGAGCTTGCCTTATAATATGCCTCTCTTTTTTTTTTTTCCCTTCCTCTCTCCTCCTCCCTTCTCTTTTTACTTGGAGAGGGAGAGAGGAAGGTGGTAGGTTTTTTTTTTTCCTTCCTTCCCCTTCGACAACTCCTCGTACGACTGCGAGCCCTGCTTTACCCTGTCTTGATAGTATATACTATCTACCTTATAATATGTAAGGTATAAGTCGCTATAGCTTAGCTTTTTTTTCCTTATTAGGGTTTTTTTTTCAGCTGACCCTCTCGTATGATACCTTATATAAGAGAGGCTAAATAATATAATACCTTTTTTGACTCTAATACTTTATGTCTTATATGATATAAAAGGCCTTAAGTGATATGCTTTTATATATTGATCTTTGAATTATAATTGTCTAAACGCTCTTAAAGCCCTTAGCATCATATAAGTAGAGATTAAGAACCTTCTATAGGAGATTTATGCTAATAATGCCTCTTATAAGGGTTGGTTGGCACCTAGTCCTTAGTATAGCTAATGCTTACAGTTTCTAATATTCTAAACCTTAACGCCCTTATAGATTATGTCGATAGCAGAGACAGTAGAGATGCTTTTTAAGCCGGTCAGCATCTATCGTATGAGTAAGGATGGAGAACCTTCTATAGAAGAAGGAGAACCATGTTGAGCTAATGCCTATATATAAGGCCAGCGTTTGGTATCTACTATAACTGGTGCTTACGATTTCTGATATTTTAAACCTTGACGCTCTCTAAGTCCTTAGGCACCGTACGAGTAGAGATGAAGAACCTCTTTGTAGGAAGATCTGTGCCAATAGTGCCTACAGGGTTGGCACCTAGTATCTAGCGTGGCTGCTGCTTATGGTTTCTGATATTCTAACCTTTGACGCTCTCTAGGTCCTTAGGCATCGTACGAGCTATGCTACTCTTGTTCTCTAAGCTTAAG
>NW_006921171.1:0-426 GCF_000392275.1 Phaeoacremonium minimum UCRPA7 | reverse complement strand
ATATAAGCTAGATAGTAGACTACGATTCTATATAGACTATAAGGGTTTAAATACTATTATAAGAAAGAATCAATATCTTCTACCATTGATCATAAAAACGCTAAGGTCATTATCAAAAGCTAAATAGCTGATAAAGCTTGATATAATCATAGCCTTCCATAAGATTAGAGTTAAAGATGGAGATAAATAGAAGACTATATTTAGGATATACTATAGCCTTTATAAATGGCTTATCATACTATTTAGATTGATAAGTATACCTACTATATTTTAACGATATATTAATCATACTCTTTGAGAGTATCTAGACGAATTCTACTCTACCTATATTAATGATATATTGATTTATTCGGATAGTGACTTAGATAATTATTAGAGAAAAGTTAAGCTAATATTAAAGAAACTCCAAACAGTAGGCTTATATAT